>NC_138294.1:65351606-65374106 GCF_965601325.2 Salmo salar | reverse complement strand
ATGATGGCGGATGAAAGGCACGACAATGGGCCTCAGGATCCCGTCACAGGAACCAAATGGTGTATATGGGCAGTACCAGCCATCCTCTCATATAGCCTGCTTTTCTGAGACCAACCTTAAAGTGTTTAATGAGAGACATGGAGTTAGTGGGTGCATTCAAATTGCCATAGATAAAATGCAATTGTGTTCATTGTCCATAGCTTATGCCTTCCCATACCATAACCCCACCGCCACCATGGGGCACGCTGTTCACAATGTTGACATCAGCAAACCACTAGCCCACACGACGCCATACACATGGTCTGCGGTTGTGAGGCCGGTTGACTAAAACGACGTTGAGGAGGCTTATGGTAGAACAAATGAACATTCAATTCTCTGGCAACAGCTCTGGTGGACATTCCTGCAGTCAGCATGCCAATTGCACACTCCCTCAAAACTTGAGACATCTGTGGCATTGTGTTGTGTGACAAAACTGCACATTTTAGAATGGCCTTTTATTTTCCCCAGCACAACATGCACCTGTAGTGATCATGCTGTTTAATAAACTACTTGACATTGCCAAGATAATCCATCCACCTGACAGGCAAAGGAGAAATGCTCACTAACAGGGATGTAAACAAATTTGTGCCCAAAATCTGAGAGAAATAAGTTTTATGGAACATTTCTGGGATGGTTTTATTTCAGCTCATGAAACATGGGATCAACACTTTACATGTTGCGTTTGTATTTTAGTTCAGTGTAGATATAAGGAAGAGACACAGGGAGAGACAAAAAGAAAGGGGGTTGCTGTTGAGTGTGTGAGAGAGAAGGAACAACAAAGACAGAATGAAAGAAAAAGGATAGAGACACACAGACAGAGAGGTGGGGGACAACTGTCGTCAGTGAGTGGGGACATACGGGGGCCAGTGTGGGCCTGCGGTGGACTGGTGATGAAAAGCACAGGAAAGGCACACCGTTGACTGGCAGTAAGAGGAGCCTGTGTAAATAGAACCCGGGCCGGGGGAGTGCAGTTGTGATGCGGGGTGTGTGTAGTGTGTGTGTGTCTGTGTCTGTGTCTGTAGCGTATGAGTGGAGGGAGGGACGGCCCTGACAGAGCTCTGAGCTTCCTCTGAGTGACAGAAGCCAGCCTCCCTCCCACCCGCCTTGAAACTCGATCTCCGGGCAAGCCTGCGCCTCGCGCCCGTCGACCACCCATAGAGGGAAACGCCGCGCGACGAAGCAAATAGGAAGGGGGGGTGAGGATGTGACCACATAAGTGTGTGTATGCATGCATGCGCACACACACACACACACACACACACACACAGACACACACACACACACACGACCCAGACAAAGGAACACACTTCCAAAAGCAGATGTACAAAGAAACAGACACTACCAGACACGTATAATGACATACAAATGCAAAACAAACAAACTATTAATTAAAAAGATAAATGATAGCCTTGGTAACTTGAAATGGCATATTTAGAAAAGTCAAGCACAGACTCTAAGACACACTCCCAAGGGGTTTCGAATAGTGCCTTCTTTTTCACACCCACAAATATGGATAAACGTCTTGGTTGCTATGTATGTGAAGTGTTAAGAATTCAAGGTAAACAAACAAACACGAAGGCACACAAAATGTTGTCTCTCCTAAGACGACAAAACAAACAAATCTCACCTCAAATGATGGTCAAATGTGATGACAAATCTTGAGGAAAGTAATTGTGTGTGTGCGTGTATGGGTGTAAATGTGGTGTGCATATGCGCTAGGGCTGCACAATTAATCAAATTCACATCTAAATCATAATATTGACATGTGCGATATTCATCACTCAAACAGTTCAGTTCCTCCTCCCCACTGTTAGTTTTACTATACGTTTGCAGGCTGTTCTGTTAGGTCAAATGCAGTCACAAGAATGTTCCAAACAAAAACTATGCTGCTTTCCACTTTACTTCTTAATATAAATCATTCTATTTCTGTGATTCCAACAGTTCACCCAAGTGTTTTTGATCTATATTGTGCAGCCCTTATATGCCCATGTAGCATGTGTGCTTGAGTATATTATGAGCTCCTTCATCTAATACTGAACAGCATCCTGCTGAATTAGTGGATATCCAGGGTCTTACCTGCTGGAATGGGGGGGGGGTAGTAGTGACAGATCTGCTGTCATAGGAAGACGGATGGCCAGGCTCCCTCTGCATGCTGGGATAGGTGGCCGAGGAGAGTGGCTTAATTCCAGAGGGAGAGGCCTATTCCCAGTTGCTGTCTGTCTAATGGCCTTGTGTTCTGCAATCATTCCCCCCCGCACTGGGGGGCTAGCCAGAGCCTAGCGGGACCATATCCAATTTCCCCCTACTCTAATCGCCTGATCTACTCAGGCCCCCTCCTCTTCATTTGGACTCAAAGCTCCCCGGTCGTCCCCCTCTATCTAGTGTGGTGATGGGGTGCTTTCATTTAAAGTGGGTGCCACCTTGTTATTGTCTGTCAGTGGGTGGATTTTTCATTTGCGCAGGGGCATGGAGAGGTTACCACAAGGTTTTCATGTAATACCAACCTTCCTTGCATACGAGTGGGGGTAAATGCCATGTGTCTGGCTTTGGAATACAATAATAACAATCTGTTTTATGTAGAGGGAAAGCAATTAAACCAAGATATGTTGAATGGGAGTTAAATGATCTCATTTGAGATGCCAGTAATGCCACATATGTACATGTAGCTGCTAGCATAAAGAGTCCTCACACCTTGGTTTGTAATGTAAGCACTCTGAGACCACCCTCATGTGGAACAATGATTCCTACCATTGTTGATTTACTGCCATCAGAGTACATGATACAATGGGCAAAACCACCAAGGGAAACTGGGGCCAAAATAGGTGCTTTCATAGGGACCAAAGTGGAGAGAACCTTCATTTAGCCTCATCCTGCAGTAGGAAGGCATGATGACTAGGCTGGCGTCCAGGGTCTTGTGGCGTCCAGGGTCTTGTACTGAATGCTGTCAGAGAGCGAGGATGCAGTGAGGAATGCCCCATGCCCATCTGTCTCCCCACGGTCCTCCAAACCCAACAAGCAATCCTCTTTCTGTCCCAGAGAGCCTGTGGAAAGCAGCTAGCTAATCACAGATCCCCAGAGGTGATGAGATGGCATGTGCTCAACTCCTGTCAGTTCCACTCTTCCATCAACCCCAGCATTAGCTGACCAGATGGACCAAATCCTTGAGGCAGATATGCAATGTACCAGTGCATTAAACAAGTGAGCTTAAAAAAAGAGGGAGAGACTTAAAATGAGTTTGGGCATTTGATGGCAAATGCATCAGCAGTCCACAAGTTCCAGTGTTTTATTGTATTTTTTCAGAGGGTTTTTAGGCATGTCCGCTCCTGATAGACACATGAAGGCAGTGCTGTGGGAAACACCATAGACTCACCTGCGACTGACTCCCCCAGTTGCCTGTGCTCCACACCTTTGGGGTCAATGGGCTCTGAGCCCATCACTGCTAAGAGCCGCTTCCCATCATCGGACTATGGGAAATAAAGTACAACTCGCCTGCACAGAATCAATAACCGAGATTAGATTATTTTGCATAATCTTTCAATGCATCTTGGCATATTGTGAAATGAATTTAGGTATATAGTTACATTAAGTGACTTTCAAACAGTACACTGTATTCTGTGAGCACAGTGCTCAGAGTAATTGTAATAATTAATGATGAATTAAAAGTGAATGGGGCTTAATGACGATAAGCAGAGTCTTTGCGTGGGAACGTTCCATAGGGATTAGTTATATTATTGGGACCATTTCCATTCCTTTTGGGGTCTTTGAGAGAAGCTGGAATTCAGATTTACAGCCGGGTGTAGAAGGGGTGGATGAGGCCCCTCTTTTCACAGAGTCCCAGAGACAGGGGCTCATGGTGAGAGAAAGGGTCAGAGAAATGGGTCATTCCCTGGTGTGATGGTGTACGTCACTGATGCCGTGGCTCTCTGATGAACCCCTCACACATAAACAAACGACCCTCACACACATTTACGCACGGGCTAGGGATAATGTTCCCTCAATGAATATATCTCTGTACTACGCAGTTAGTGTTCTCTCACCCACTCGCCCAATTATTTAGCATGCATCTAAAATGCAAATAATTTAGGGGGAGTTGGTTGACCTTTGGAGGGGGAGTGGGTTGATCTAGGTAGACGGCTGCCCTACAGAGTACAGTCCATGATGTAGGCAGACTGCTGCCCTACAGAGTACAGTCCATGATGCAGGCAGGCTGCTGCCCTACAGAGTACAGTCCATGATGCAGGCAGACTGCTGCCCTACAGAGTACAGTCCATGATGCAGGCAGACTGCTGCCCTACAGAGTACAGTCCATGATGTAGGCAGACTGCTGCCCTACAGAGTACAGTCCATGATGTAGGCAGACTGCTGCCCTACAGAGTACAGTCCATGATGTAGGCAGACTGCTGCCCTACAGAGTACAGTCCATGATGCAGGCAGACTGCTGCCCTACAGAGTACAGTCCATGATGCAGGCAGACTGCTGCCCTACAGAGTACATGATGCAAGCAGACTGCTGCCCTACAGAGTACAGTCCATGATGCAGGCAGACTGCTGCCCTACAGAGTACAGTCCATGACGCAGGCAGACTGCTGCCCTACAGAGTACAGTACATGATGCAGGCAGACTGCTGCCCTACAGAGTACAGTACATGATGCAGGCAGACTGCTGCCCTACAGAGTACGGTACATGATGCAAGCAGACTGCTGCCCTACCAGAGTACGGTCCATGATGTAGGCAGACTGCTGCCCTACAGAGTACAGTCCATGATGTAGGCAGACTGCTGCCCTACAGAGTACATGATGCAGGCAGACTGCTGCCCTACAGAGTACATGATGCAAGCAGACTGCTGCCCTACAGAGTACAGTCCATGATGCAGGCAGACTGCTGCCCTACAGAGTACAGTCCATGATGCAGGCAGACTGCTGCCCTACAGAGTACAGTCCATGATGCAGGCAGACTGCTGCCCTACAGAGTACAGTCCATGATGCAGGCAGACTGCTGCCCTACAGAGTACAGTCCATGATGCAGGCAGACTGCTGCCCTACAGAGTACAGTCCATGATGCAGGCAGACTGCTGCCCTACAGAGTACAGTACATGATGCAGGCAGACTGCTGCCCTACAGAGTACATGATGCAAGCAGACTGCTGCCCTACAGAGTACAGTCCATGATGTAGGCAGACTGCTGCCCTACAGAGTACAGTCCATGATGCAGGCAGACTGCTGCCCTACAGAGTACAGTACATGATGCAAGCAGACTGCTGCCCTACCAGAGTACAGTCCATGATGTAGGCAGACTGCTGCCCTACAGAGTACAGTCCATGATGTAGGCAGACTGCTCCCCTACAGAGTACAGTCCATGATGCAGGCAGACTGCTGCCCTACAGAGTACAGTCCATGATGCAGGCAGACTGCTGCTCTACAGAGTACAGTCCATGATGCAGGCAGACTGCTGCCCTACAGAGTACAGTACATGATGCAGGCAGACTGCTGCCCTACAGAGTACATGATGCAAGCAGACTGCTGCCCTACAGAGTACAGTCCATGATGTAGGCAGACTGCTGCCCTACAGAGTACAGTCCATGATGCAGGCAGACTTCTGCCCTACAGAGTACAGTACATGATGCAGGCAGACTGCTGCCCTACAGAGTACAGTACATGATGCAGGCAGACTGCTGCCCTACAGAGTACAGTACATGATGCAAGCAGACTGCTGCCCTACAGAGTACAGTACATGATGCAAGCAGACTGCTGCCCTACCAGAGTACAGTCCATGATGTAGGCAGACTGCTGCCCTACAGAGTACAGTCCATGATGTAGGCAGACTGCTGCCCTACAGAGTACAGTCCATGATGTAGGCAGACTGCTGCCCTACAGAGTACAGTACATGATGCAGGCAGACTGCTGCCCTACAGAGTACAGTACATGATGCAGGCAGACTGCTGCCCTACAGAGTACAGTCCATGATGCAGGCAGACTGCTGCCCTACAGAGTACAGTCCATGATGCAGGCAGACTGCTGCCCTACAGAGTACAGTACATGATGCAGGCAGACTGCTGCCCTACAGAGTACAGTACATGATGCAGGCAGACTGCTGCCCTACAGAGTACAGTCCATGATGCAGGCAGACTGCTGCCCTACAGAGTACAGTCCATGATGCAGGCAGACTGCTGCCCTACAGAGTACATGATGCAAGCAGACTGCTGCCCTACAGAGTACAGTCCATGATCTAGGCAGACTGCTGCCCTACAGAGTACAGTACATGATGCAGGCAGACTGCTGCCCTACAGAGTACAGTACATGATGCAGAAAGACTGCTGCCCTACAGAGTACAGTCCATGATGCAGGCAGACTGCTGCCCTACAGAGTACAGTCCATGATGCAGGCAGACTGCTGCCCTACAGAGTACATGATGCAAGCAGACTGCTGCCCTACAGAGTACAGTCCATGATCTAGGCAGACTGCTGCCCTACAGAGTACAGTACATGATGCAGGCAGACTGCTGCCCTACAGAGTACAGTACATGATGCAGGCAGACTGCTGCCCTACAGAGTACAGTACATGATGCAGGCAGACTGCTGCCCTACAGAGTACAGTACATGATGTAGGCAGACTGCTGCCCTACAGAGTACAGTACATGATGTAGGCAGACTGCTGCCCTACAGAGTACAGTCCATGATGTAGGCAGACTGCTGCCCTACAGAGTACAGTACATGATGTAGGCAGACTGCTGCCCAACAGAGTACAGTACATGATGTAGGCAGACTGCTGCCCTACAGAGTACAGTACATGATGTAGGCAGACTGCTGCCCTACAGAGTACAGTACGTCCGGCTAAAACTCATCAAGGAGAAGTCCCCTTGGCGTACATCATCACCACCCGCTGCCGAGCTGTGTGGTAGACTGGGAGAGCCAGTCAGTCAGACCTCCCCCTCCCGTCCTCCCATCCACCAAATTCCTCAGTCAGGCTGGATTACCAGGCCCGCCTCTGAACTCAATAGGCGGGTTTGAGGGCAAAAAAGGGGAGGCGTCGGTGGCTGAAGTTCTCACTCCTCTGTCGTTGGTTGGTTTGCTGGCTGTCTGGCTGGTAAATATCCCTGCGTCGTGTTAAACAGGAGGGCTATAATTAACTGTGGGAGACGCCAGTCAGTCAGGGTTGGGCGCCATGCCAACGGATCAGCCCTAATTACTATATTCACTTTGTCAGGAACGCTCACTTTGCTGCTCCCTCTGATAGGCCCTGGCAGCCTCAGAAATCCCCCGGCACTGCACAGCACATTCTCAGGGAGGCAGACGGGGCCGACTGGCAGGCAGGAGGGCCGGGCAGGCTAGCAGTTGCAGGGTGATGGAAGGCTGGGTGGGTGTAGGGCTGAGCGACTGCAGCAGAAGACACCACCCAATGGCCCCGCTAAGCTCAGGGCCCAAACAAACACAAGGGCCACCAGACTGAGCAAAAAGAATCCTGTACACAGTAATGCTGCTCCCAGCCGCCCTGACTGATTTTCACATTGATGGGATCTTGTATATATGTTCTTTTTACAGGCAGCACAAGACTGTGTCTTAGACCTGATCTGAGGCTCCATGTTTAGTGAACTGGGATTTCAGATGAAGATAAACACCCGTTTAAAAACAGACGTCTGCCTCCTGCAGTGTCTCCATGAACAGCTTCAGTGCTATTTTGTGGTGTCCAACATGCTCAATTTATTGATGTTGTTGAGAAGAGAAGTCGCATTTTTCACACGGTTCATAAACCCCCTTTTAATATGCATGGGGTTTGGCTAAGATGAAATGCTCAGAATTGAGTTGCTATCAAAAGGCCAACTTAGGCTGGTGGAGGTATTTACATTCTTTTTTATATTTTTTTTTTTTAGACGTGGCCTGCTATCAATGCTTCTAATACATTACTGAACTGGAAATATGTCAGCTCGACAGGCGGGGGATGAATATGGCTTTATTTAAATAGTTTGACTGTGGAAGCAGCTCAGACAACCATTTCAGGGCAGTTTATCACATAAAGCCTCTTTCACACTCCCGGCCCAAACTGTCCACATACGGGCCAATCACAGTCCAAAGCCTGTTTCAACACAGCCACAGCCAGAGCGGGATAAGGATCACTAGCATACGTGGGCGCCTTCATGGGGCACCACTGAGAGAAGCTTGGTACTAGAGATATAATTACGTACAGTATGCGCAAGCAGAGTCATTGACGGCCCTCTTGCCAAATGCAGGGCATTCATTCTGATGAGCTTTATATCTGAGTACTATCTGACAGAGACTGAAAATAACAAACACTTCATTTGAGGTAAAGACATACTGATTGACATTTATTAGAATATGGACTGTACAACTCCAATGCAATACAATTTGGATTCAAACATGCGCCCTCGTTCCCGTTAGACTATTTCAGGATACAAAACAAACAGAGATGACAGTGATTAAATGAAGCCCTCTTTTGACTCAAGTCAGACACTCAGCTCAGTCCTCACCCTCTCTGGAGGTCACTTCCTACCAACTTTCATATGGAAAACAGTAGGTCAACCTGACAAGAGCACTTATGACGTCTTGTCATGATTCTGGTGATGCCACACGGTTAGACTCCTACTCAGATAATAAAAAAGGGCATCTTATGTCACAAGGTAAATATCAAACTCAAATATCATCTGACAAAGTGGGAAAGGGCCGAGACAGAATCCCTGAATTCTGTCAGAATCAGATGAACCTCTTCCACGCAGACATGTCTGGAATGATTTAACCTACTGAACGCCCTTGTATCTTATTCACAAAGTGTGTCCTGGAATTCAGTCATTTTCTCTCGGATGGCAACAAAGCCGTATTGAACAAGAGAAGAAACAGGCCGTATAATTGAATTATTGGAAAACAAATGCAACTTCCAGCAGAAAGGAAGGATGTCTCTCTTTAAGAGGGGAGCGTAAGGTGGACATATCAGGCCTCTATCAGACAGAGGTAAATTGCAACACCGTACAGCCGTGAGGTCAAGCAGTGATAACACTGCTAGAAATCCCCTTGTTCATTAAACTACCTGTTCCGTCTTATCATTCCACTTGACAAAATAAAGGACCGGGAACGCTCATGCATTACAAAGAACAGTAGTACATAAAGAGGTGTAGAAATCACCCTCTTTTCAATTCAATACCAGACAACTCCTTGAGAAGTTATCGGGTGGAATCTGTAACTAAAAACAAAGGTAATCAATACCCTCTTTTACTGTCTTCAGACAAAAATAAGTTTGAGAGAGAAGTCACATGCAACACTTGCATGGTCTGCACTCTGAGCCAAAATGGAGGTGAACCGAACAACCCCAAAATATCCTCACCAGGAGTGCAGAGAGGAAGAGACACTCAGCACTTTGAAAGGGTGTCCATAACTCCCCTTCTCAGAGAGACGAGATGAAACACTTTGAAAGGGTGTCCATAACTCCCCTTCTCAGAGAGACGAGATGAAACACTTTGAAAGGGTGTCCATAACTCCCCTTCTCAGAGAGACGAGATGAAACACTTTGAAAGGGTGTCCATAACTCCCCTTCTCAGAGAGACGAGATGAAACACTTTGAAAGGGTGTCCATAACTCCCCTTCTCAGAGAGACGAGATGAAACACTTTGAAAGGGTGTCCATAACTCCCCTTCTCAGAGGGACGAGATGAAACACTGAAAGGGTGTCCATAACTCCCCTTCTCAGAGGGACGAGATGAAACACTGAAAGGGTGTCCATAACTTCCCATCTCAGAGAGACGAGATGAAACACTTTGAAAGGGTGTCCATAACTCCCCTTCTCAGAGAGACGAGATGAAACACTTTGAAAGGGTGTCCATAACTCCCCTTCTCAGAGAGACGAGATGAAACACTGAAAGGGTGTCTGTCCATAACTCCCCTTCTCAGAGGGACGAGATGAAACACTGAAAGGGTGTCCATAACTCCCCTTCTCAGAGAGACGAGATGAAACACTGAAAGGGTGTCCATAACTTCCCTTCTCAGAGAGACGAGATGAAACACTTTGAAAGGGTGTCCATAACTTCCCTTCTCAGAGAGACGAGATGAAACACTACATTGAGTTAGCAACCCTGAGCCCCCTCTGAACAGAGCAGTAATTAAGGTAGCTTTCCAGCTCCAAGCGACAGAGGGATGAAATTTCCACCCCTCTGCCGGAACCCCTTGATGTTTTGTACCTTGGGTTCTGGGCCCATTCTGGCAACTAGAGCAGTTATTTTCCTTTTTTCCCTCTCTTACAGAGTTCACAGAATCCCCGAGAACACAGCCTCCCAGCCAAAACCCCAGCACGATTAATTTAGTAACGGGTTATTAAGCTCAAACATAAATTGCAGCCCTGGACGGTTTATATGGAAAAGAAGCCTGATTTATTAGAGACCCAGAGACAAAACAGGTTTTTATTTTCCATTTATTCATCAACACTAAGGGAGTGGTAACTCGGAAGGAATTTTCAGACAAAAAAAAGGGGAGGAGAAAAGGGAAGAAGTGGGGAGGGGGTGGGGCAGCAACAATGGCTGCCGTGATCAAATTGCTGGGGAGAGGAGCACAATGGCCATGACATTCTTATCCAAGCTCTTCCCTGGACAACACAATATTTGTTTGGCAGAGCACTGCATCAGCTGAACACATATATCAATAGTGTTCGCTATCGCACTGTATCACTTTCAGTAGATATTTCATCAAGGCTGGCTAACGGCCTCCTCTGAGCAATCGGAATAACTCCTGGGTTTGTCTAAAGTCCCAAAATAAAGTTCTCAATCCATATCTGAGGCTGGGAAGACTGACAGAAGTGACACAATGTCACTCTTAATGAAAGAGACATTTTCATTATGTCATCAGTCATTTCAGCTCACATCAGTGTGATCTCCTAGTGGAGGCCCAGGTCTACATAGTGATCCATCACTCCTTTGAGGTTCAATAGATTCTTTTTTACAGAATTTCTGACAAACTGAAACTAAGGAGTTCACGGTTACATAAACTTGACCATTATGTTGAAAGTGACTAAGCCACTTTGTCCCCTCTCTTCCTGAGAAGACTGAGCAGTTTATGACTTTGGGAGCGTACTCCTCTGACTAAGAAAGGGGCCTTCGGGGTCGTGAGCCAACGATTGTGCCAAACATTGACAGTGTACCCTCAATATGTTTGCTGTATAAGGACTGCCTCTAGTCACCAGAGAAACCACTTGCCAATGGGCTCACAACTCAGCTGTATACCATCTTGTACCATGGATCACAACCTGTCCATTCCAGAGACGTCATACAAACAGACTTATTCAAAATCAAACGCACAACACACCAATAGGTTATTATATCTCATAATGGTGTGCAGACCTCTGCATAGAAGGGACATGAATGAGTGGAACAGAAGCTGGATCTCAGTCCTGTTGAGGTGTTGTCCTCCTGCTCTAAAAGTCACACGATTCCTGACCTCTGTGTCTGCTGTGCATTAGGTCTGCCTCTGTGTTGCAGAGCACCATGGGTCGTCAGGGCCCAGAATGAAGCATGGCACGGCTGCTGCTGACACAGCACATAGCACTGTGCTGCGTTGCTCTGTGTGTGTGTGTGTGTGTGTGTGGTGTGTGTGTGTGTGTGTGTGTGTGTGTGTGTGTGTGTGTGTGTGGCAGACAGAGAAGGGCTGCACTGCCCTGAGCAATGACAATGACCTGGCCGCCAGAGGGGCTTACTGTAACATCACCAAACAAACCAATGGGCCCTGAGGATGAGCTGACTCAGGTGGGCCCAGACCTAAAACACCAAGCCGTCGTCTAAGACTGTGTGTGCGTGCAATAGTACATATTATCTGATGAGTATTTTTTGTTATCCATTTTACATTCAATATTGTTTGAACGGATTAATTTCTGTTTCAACTACAGTAAGTAAATTAAGCTACTCGTCTGTCCTCCCACCTGCAGTCTGTTTGTTCTTCTCGCTCTTTCATTCTCTTTATATTTTGCATTGCTCTCTCCTGCGCTCTCTTTTGTTTGAGGAGAGGAGAGCCATGGCGACGGAGGAGCCACACAAAAGGGTCACATGACGTGGAGCTGAGGCGGACGGGTGGACACAATGGCCGCACCACTCCGCACAGCTGGAGTGTCACGCATTCCTGGTGTTTACAAGATTTAGGTGGAAAACAAATCCACCCCCCCGAGGAACTCTGCGGTGCAAAATGGGCCCATTTTCTGTCTGAATAGAGGGTTTATGTCATCAGCATCGATGCATTTTAGGAGCATGAGAAAATGGCAACCTGTGAAAACGATGGTGGTGGTGCTAGGAGGGTAGAATAACTGACAAGGCAGAGGAGAATAGGCTAGATAGTGGTCACTCTTCAATGGGAACAGTCGACAGAGCTAAGGGTAGGAGGGACAAGAGTCTACTTCTGCATTTCTTAGGGTCATTTGGTGTAATTTAAAATAATATTTCAAAAATCTAACATCTGTTTCACAATCTTCAATCCTGGGCCTCCAATTCAGTTTCCATTTTCAGAATCACAGTGTCGTCATCAAAGACCAGAATCAAAAGCGCCACTTTTTGTTGTGCCAGAATATGTTGACGTTTCGGTAATTGAAGCCTCTGTTGGACGTTGTTCCGTCGTTGCCAAGGCCTTGCCAGCATACCTAAACCCTGGCAGCTTAATCAGATCTACAACAGTTTTCTTTAAATAAAGAACCGCTCACCCCTTAAAACTCTTCACACGCCTCGCTAGTTTTTACCAACTCAAGACATGACTTCACAGAAAAGCAGCAGGGCCGATCAAAACTGTCCAGAACAGCCTTGACCAACCATGCGACAAGGAATATCCCTTAAAAGGTGGTTGTAGTGGAGTAATAGAGTTCAGTTTGAGGGGGTGGCTGTGGGCTGTGGACTACTGACTACTACGGTCATCCTTTGATGGGATTCCCAGAGGGTTTCCGATTGTACTGACAAACCTGGTTTGAGTAGGAGCTTACAAGAGGGAGCATTGAGTAGCCTATGTAATGACATGTAATGAATGGTGCTTTAATAAACTATGCTAGCATGGGCTAATGTAAGGATGGGCTAACTGGATCACATGGGAAGTGGAATCCAATGAGAAGGAACAAATGAGGAGCTCAGCCATTGGAGAGGAAGAGACACTGTCCAAAAGGTAAATAAAACAGACAAAACGCCAGTGGAAGCAGCTGAAAGAAGGGTGGGGGGCGGAGGGCCAGTGAACAATGAGAGGTCTCCTCCGCTTGACTGGGCACCATTTCCCTGACCCCGCCCCCGACAAAAAGGACGGGTGATGTGTCCCCGTCGGATGACAATAGAGGCATTGATGACGAGGGTCTACACACACGTCTGTTCAGCCATGATGCTGCATGTCCGTTACACAGACACACACATCCTGTCTGTCGTGCCTCTACTAATGTGTGTGTGTGTGTGTGTGTGTGTGTGTGTGTGTGTGTGTGTGTGTGTGTGTGTGTGTGTGTGTGTGTGTGTGTGTGTGTGGAAATAGGGACAGGCAGAAGCAGAGCAGACACTAACCTCTGGTGTGTTTTTCTTGAACTCGCGGCTCTGGTCGATTAGCTTTTTCCTGGACTGCTCGCTCTCATCTTGTCTGTTGGCCAGGGCTGTGGCTGTGGCATTCAGTTCTCTCTGTGAGACCAAGAGGGGAGGAGGAGAAAACACTAAATGATTACACAGGGCTCTGTGGGGGGTGACCATCATTTACATCAGCAGACAAACAAGAAAACCCCTCTTCTTTTAACTCTCTTTTCCCCTGTAGTCTGGCACCACTAGCCCTTCACTGGGAGAGGGGGAGCGTGAGAGAGAAGAGAAAGAGAGACAGAATCAGCCTCTTCTCTCCTCTCCCTCCAGACAGAGACAGACAGACAGACCTAGATATAACACTAGCACAGGCACCATGACTACTTACTGGCTGGCATCACACACCCCCCATATGGAAAACAAACACACACACACCCCCCATATGGAAAACAAACACACACACACCCCCCATATGGAAAACAAACACACACACACACACACACACACCCCCCATATGGAAAACAAACACACACACACACACACACACACACACACACACACACACACACACACACACACACACACACACACACACACACACACACACACACACACACACACACCCCCCATATGGAAAACAAACACACACACACACCCCATATGGAAAACAAACACACACACACACACACACACACACACACACACACACACACACACACACACACACACACACACACACACCCCATATGGAAAACAAACACACACACACACCCCCCATATGGAAAACAAACACACACACACACCCCCCATATGGAAAACAAACACACACACACACCCCATATGGAAAACAAACACACACACACACACCCCATATGGAAAACAAACACACACACACACACCCCATATGGAAAACAAACACACACACACACACCCCATATGGAAAACAAACACACACACACCCCCCATATGGAAAACAAACACACACACACACCCCCCATATGGAAAACAAACACACACACACCCCCCATATGGAAAACAAACACACACACACCCCCCATATGGAAAACAAACACACACACACCCCATATGGAAAACAAACACACACACACACACACACACACACACCTCATATGGAAAACAAACACACACACACCCCCCATATGGAAAACAAACACACACACACCCCCCATATGGAAAACAAACACACACACACACACCCCATATGGAAAACAAACACACACACACCCCCCATATGGAAAACAAACACACACACCCCCCCCCATATGGAAAACAAACACACACACACACCCCCCATATGGAAAACAAACACACACACACACACACACACACACACACCCCCATATGGAAAACAAACACACACACCCCCCATATGGAAAACAAACACACACACACACCCCCCATATGCAAAACAAACACACACACACACCCCCCATATGGAAAACAAACACACACACACACCCCATATGGAAAACAAACACACACACACCCCCCATATGGAAAACAAACACACACACACACCCCATATGGAAAACAAACACACACACACCCCATATGGAAAACAAACACACACACACCCCCCATATGCAAAACAAACACACACACACCCCCCATATGGAAAACAAACACACAGTTGCAGACACACATAAAATGTACACATACACACACTCCCTTCTTCCCCCCTTTCTCTCAGTACATCTTCCACCTTTAACTACAGACAGAAGTGTAGAAAAAGACATACAACTACTTGGATCCAGGCAGCATTTCCACAGCTTCTAAAAACTGTATTCAGGAGAGAAAGGAAAATAGCTTTTCTCACAGGCAGAAATTCACCAGCAGCCTTTATGGTCTCTAGGCATGTAAATGTCATAGGGCAGATCCCAGATCATCAATATTGGGAGAGAGGTACCCAAAGGAGATATAAACACTGACTCTAGATCAGCATGGACAAGTCAGGCTAGGAGGAGACTCTACTGTAGGCTAATAGTACTATTCAGAGGCGTCCACAGCCAGGCTACTAGCCTGAGCTTTAGAATATCCACACAGAGGATGAAGCCCCCAACACAATGTAATGTCTGACTCTGAACCTATATAGGTCTACACTGTCATAATGTAGTCCACAGGTATCTATAGTTAGTCTGAAGACATAATTCCCCATTGGACTGGGACATGTGAGGTGACTTACTGACAAGCAGTGTCAAGATGGGCCTTCGCCGATGCTGTGTATGTGTTTGCGTGTGTCGTCTCTGCTCAGAGAGAGAGAGCAAGAGAGAAAAGAGAAAAAGGGAGAGAGGCAGAGAGAGAGAGAAGAGGAGACAGAGAGAGAGAGAGAGAGAGAGAGAGACAGAGACAGAGAGAGACAGAGAGAGAGAGAGAGAGAGAGAGAGAGAGAGAGAGAGAGAGAGAGAGAGAGACAGTCGAGGCTGACATCTGGGAGCCAGATGCAGGGAACAAATCACGTTAATTAGGCTGGAACTGAGCAAGCCAGATTGCAGCCTCCACTTTAATCCACACAGCCACCACCATCACCACCACCGACCACCCACCACTACCCACCACCACTACTACTACCCACCACCCCCACCCACCACTACTACTACCCACCGCCACTACTACTTCCAACCACCACCACCACCACTACCAACCACCACCACCACCACCACCACTACTACCAACCACCACCACCACCACCACTACTACTACTACCAACCACCACCACTACTACTACCAACCACCACCACCACCACAACTACTACTACTACTACCAACCACCACCACTACTACTACCAACCACCACCACCACCACCACTACTACTACTACCAACCACCACCACTACTACTACCAACCACCATCACCACCACCACCACTACTACCAACCACCATCACCACCACCACTACTACTACTACCAACCACCACCACTACTACTACCAACCACCATCACCACCACCACCACTACTACCAACCACCATCACCACCACCACCACTACTACTACCAACCACCACCACCACTACTACCAACCACCACCACCACCACCACTACTACTACTACCAACCACCACCACTACTACTACCAACCACCACCACCACCACCACAACTACTACTACTACTACCAACCACCACCACTACTACTACCAACCACCACCACCACCACCACTACTACTACTACCAACCACCACCACTACTACTACCAACCACCACCACCACCACCACTACTACTACTACCAACCACCACCACTACTAATACCAACCACCACCACCACCACAACTACTACTACTACTACCAACCACCACCACCACCACCACCACTACTACCAACCACCACCACCACCACCACTACTACCAACCACCACCACCACCACTACTACTACCAACCACCACCACCACCACAACTACTACCAACCACCATCACCACCACCACCACCACCGACCACCCACCACTACCCACCACTACCACCACTACTACTACCCACCACCACCACTACTACTACCAACCACCACCACCACTACTACCAACCACCACCACCACCACAACTACTACCAACCACCATCACCACCACAACTACTACCAACCACCATCACCACCACCACCACCACCGACCACCCACCACTACCCACCACTACTACTACCCACCACCACCACCACTACTACCCACCACCACCACTACTACTACTACCAACCACCACCACTACTACTACTACCAACCACCACCACCACCACCACCACCACCGACCACCCACCACTACCCACCACTACCACCACTACCACTACCCACCACCACCACTACTACTACTACCAACCACCACCACTACTACTACCAACCACCACCACTACTACTACCAACCACCACCACTACTACTTCCAACCACCACCACTACCACCACCACTACCAACCACCACCACCACCACTACTACCAACCACCACCACTACTACCAACCACCACCACTACTACTACCAACCACCACCACTACTACTACCAACCACCACCACTACTACCACCCACCACCACCACCCACCACCACTACCACCAACCACCAACACTACCAACCACCACCAACACCCACTACCACCACTAACCACCACCACCACTAACCACCACCACCACTACCAACCACCACCACCACCAACCACCACCACCACCAACCACCACCACTACCAACCACCACCACTACCAACCACCACCACCAACCACCACCACTACTACTTCCAACCACCACCACCACCACTACCAACCACCACCACTACCAACCACCACCACCAACCACCACCACTACTACTTCCAACCACCACCACCACCACTACCAACCACCACCACTACCAACCACCACCACCAACCACCACCACCACCACCACTACTACCAACCACCACCACCACCACCACTACTACCAACCACCACTACTACCAACCACCACCACTACTACCAACCACAACCAACCACTACCAACCACCACCACTACCAACCACCACCACTACCACCCACCACCACTACCAACCACCACCACCAACCACCATTACTACCACCCACCACCACCAACCACCACCACCACTACCAACCACCACCACTACCAACCACCACCACTACCAACCACCACCACTACCAACCACCACCACCACCAACCACCACCACCACCAACCACAACCAACCACCACCACCACCAACCACTACCAACCACCACCACCACTACCAACCACCACCACCACTACCAACCACCACCACCACTACCAACCACCACCATTACTACCAACCACCACCATTACCACCAACCACCACCATTACTACCAACCACCACCATTACCACCAACCACCACCACCACCAACCACCACCACCACCAACCACCACCACCACCACCAACCACTACCAACCACCACCACTACCAACCACCACCAACCACCACTACCAACCACCACTACCAACCACCACTACCAACCACCACTACCAACAACCACCACTACCATTTTTTTACATTTACATTTTAGTCATTTAGCAGACGCTCTTATCCAGAGCGACTTACAGTAGTGAATGCATACATTTCATTAAAAACAATTCGTACTGGTCCCCCGTGGGAATCGAACCCACAACCCTGGCGTTGCAAATACCATGCTCTACCAACTGAGCCACACGGGACCAACCACCACTGCTACCAACCACCACTACTACTACCCACCACCACCACCAACCACTACCCACCACCACCATCAACCACTACCAACCACCACTACCAACCACCACAACCACCAACCACTACCACCAACCACTACCACTACTACCAACCACCACCACTACCAACCACAACCCACCACTACCAACCACCACCACTACTACCAACCACAACCAACCACTACCAACCACCACCACTACCAACCACAACCCACCACCACCACCACCACCACCAACCACCACCACCAACCACCACCACCAACCACCACTACTACTACCAACCACCACCACTACCAACCACAACCAACCACTACCAACCACCACCACTACCACCACTACCAACCACCACCACTACCAACCACCACCACCACCACCACCACCACTACCAACCACAACCAACCACTACCAACCACCACCACTACCACCACTACCAACCACCACCACCACCAACCACTACCAACCACCATTACTACCACCCACCACCACCAACCACCACCACTACCAACCACCACCAACCACCACCACTACCATTTTTTTACATTTACATTTTAGTCATTTAGCAGACGCTCTTATCCAGAGCGACTTACAGTAGTGAATGCATACATTTCATTAAAAACAATTCGTACTGGTCCCCCGTGGGAATCGAACCCACAACCCTGGCGTTGCAAATACCATGCTCTACCAACTGAGCCACACGGGACCAACCACCACTGCTACCAACCACCACCACCACCACCAACCACTACCCACCACCACCACCAACCACTACCAACCACCAAAACCACCAACCACTACCAACCACCAAAACCACTACCAACCACTACCCACCACCAACCACCAACACTACCCACCACCACTACTACCCACCACCACTACTACCCACCACTACTACTACCCACCACTACTACCCACCACCACTACCAACCACCACTACCAACCACCACCACTACCAACCACCACCACTACCAACCACCACCACTACCAACCACCACCATTACCAACCACCACCCACCACTACCAACAACCACCCACCACTACCAACAACCACCCACCACTACCAACAACCACCCACCACTACCATTTTTTTACATTTACATTTTAGTCATTTACCAGACGCTCTTATCCAGAGCGACTTACAGTAGTGAATGCATACATTTCATTAAAAAAAAAATCGTACTGGTCCCCCGTGGGAATTGAACCCACAACCCTGGCGTTGCAAATACCATGCTCTACCAACTGAGCCACACGGGACCAACCACCACCACTACTACCAACCACCACTGCTACCAACCACCACTACTACTACCCACCACCACTACTACCCACCACCACCACTACCCACCACCACTACTACTACCCACCACCACTACTACCCACCACCACCACCAACCACTACCCACCACCACCACCAACCACCACCACCACCAACCACCACAACCACCAACCACTACCAACCACCACTACTACCAACCACCACCAACCACTACTACTACCAACCACCACCACTACCCACCACCACTACTACCCACCACCACTACTACCCACCACCACTACTACCCACCACCACTACTACCCACCACCACTACTACCCACCACCACCACCAACCACTACCCACCACCACCACCAACCACCACAACCACCAACCACTACCAACCACCACTACTACCAACCACCACCAACCACTACTACTACCAACCACCACCACTACCCACCACCACTACTACCCACCACCACTACTACCCACCACCACTACTACCCACCACCACTACTACCCACCGCCACCACTACCCACCACCACTACTACCCACCACCACCACTACCCACCGCCACCACTACCCACCACCACCACTACCCACCGCCACCACTACCCACCACCCACCACCAACCACTACCACCACCAACCACTACCACTACCCACCACTACCCACTACTACCACTACTACCGCTACCAACCACCACCGCTACCAACCACCACCGCTACCAACCACCACCGCTACCAACCACCACCGCTACCAACCACCACCGCTACCAACCACCACCGCTACCAACCACCACCGCTACCAGCCACCACTGCTACCCGCCACCACTACTACCCGCCACCACTACTACCCGCCACCACTACTACCCGCCACCACTACTACCCGCCACCACCCATCACCACCACTACTACCAACCACCACCACCAACCACTACCAACCACCACCAACCACCACCACCAACCACCACCAACCACCACCACCAACCACTACCAACCACCACCACCACTACCCACCACCACTACCCACCACCACCAACCACCACTACCAACCACCACTACCAACCACCACTACCCACCACCAACACCACTACCCACTACCACCACCACTACCACCACCACCACTACCCACCATCACCACTACCCACCATCACCACTACCCACCATCACCACTACCCACCATCACCACTACCCACCATCACCACTACCCACCATCACCACTACCCACCATCACCACTACCCACCATCACCACTACCACTACTACGTCTGGAGGGGCCAGCTAGAGCACACAGTACAACTCTCTCAGTCTCGCTCTCCCACTTTTATCTGCTCCCAGATCCTCCTCAAGTCTGCTATAAGAGCTGTTTCACTGAGGAAAATCTAGGAAATAGAGCCTGTGTTCCTTTTGGGAACGTCATCAGATGGGTCACCCTAGACGCACCTCCTACTTCGGCCCCAACCCTAAAATGATTTGGGTATAATAGAAAATGTTGGTGTCTTTTTAAGGCCATGTGTGTGCATCATATTTCAAGACGTCAACCTTCGCCCACAACCCCCATGGCGCCACCTCTGCTGTGGTGGGCATGCTAATTACAGCTCTGTGGAGGAGCTGTTCCCAGGTCACAGTAGAGGGGTTGGTGGGCCTGGCACTGCCACTCTACCCTGCTGGCAACACTGATCCAGAGTCAGGGAGAGGCCCGCTGCACATTACCTCCACTCCGCTGTCTCTGGCCATTAGCGCTGGGGGACCCATATGACAGAAAGGCTGCAGAAACCAGGGTTTGCCACAGGGACACTGAGCAGCGTGGAAGACAAGCTAATAGAAAGGATATAGAGTTAGCTAGCCCTGGGAGCTAACGCATTAGCACTGGCTAGCTGTACTGTAGCTCCCTCCCTCTCCTGCTGTACCTAGACTACAGAGGAATGGAGAAGTGAGCGAGGGAAGGAGGAGGGTGGTTTGGAGAAGTGGAAAGGAGGAATGCCACGTTCCCCCAAAAGCTACAGTCAAGTTAACACTCTTGAGACTGATTAGCAGATGCTGCTGTTAAGCCCATTATGCAAACGATTTGGCTAATCAACTCAAATTGATTAGCGCTAGGCTTCCTAACCCATGTCCTAATGCGCCAGAACGTCTCTGGGACCCCTCCGAGCCCGTCCGCGGGAAAGGGGGAATGGGGTGGGGTTGGGCCTAGGGAGGTGGGGTAATTCTGTTTTTATCAACAGGACGAGTCAGCCCAACCCCAGCCCCTGTCTTCATCCGCCCACGTAGCTCACCAGTGGTGATTAGAACATGAAAATACAGGTGGAGCAAACTCAATTAAAAAAGCTAATATGAAACCACTAAACACACAAACGCTATAATTCTGATCAGTTTACTTCCCATAGTCAAATTCAGCATGAGTCTACAATATTGCTACATTGTTTGAGTATTGGGACGCAGGCAAAACACCATTCCGAGTTTCTCTGCCTGCCTGTTACCAAGATTGTACAGTTAAGAATACAGCAACTCCCTCTCTTCATC